>NW_027142128.1:1262500-1265000 GCF_036365525.1 Heterodontus francisci
CCACAGCCCAGACACTGAGACTTATATATATGCACACACACACACACACCACAGCCCAGACACTGAGACTTATATATATGCACAAACACATACACACACACACACGCACACATACACAGACACACACACACACACACACACACACACACACAAACACACACACACACCACAGCCCAGACACTGAGACTTATATATATGCACACACACACACACACCACAGCCCAGACACTGAGACTTAGATAATTGCACGCACGCACACACACACACACACACACACCACAGTCCAGACACTGAGACTTATATATATGCACGCACGCACACCACAGCCCAGACACTGATACTTATATAATTGCACAAACACATACACACACACACACACACAGACACAGACACACACACACACACACACACACACACACACACCACAGTCCAGACACTGAGACTTATATATATGCACGCACACACACCACAGCCCAGACACTGATACTTATATAATTGCACCCACGCACACCACAGTCCAGACACTGAGACTTATATATATGCACACACACACACACACACCACAGCCCAGACAGTGAGACATATATATATGCACACACACGCACACAAACACACCACAGCCCAGACACTGAGACTGACATAATTGCACGCACGCACACACCACAGCCCAGACACTGAGACTTCTATATATGCACACACACACACACCACAACCCAGACACTGAGACTTTTATAATTGCACACACACACACACACACACACACACACACACACACACACACACCACAGCCCAGACACTGAGACTTATATATATGCACACACACACACACACACACACCACAGCCCAGACACTGAGACTTATCTCATTGAGCACACACACACACACACCACAGCCCAGACAATGAGACTTATACATATGCAAAAACATACACACACACACCACAGCCCAGACACTGAGACCTATATATATGCACACACACACACACACACACCACAGCCCAGACACTGAGACTTATATATATGCACACACACACACACCACAGCCCAGACACTGAGACATATATATATGCACAAACACATACACACACACAGACACACACACACACACACACACACACAAACACACACACACACCACAGCCCAGACACTGAGACTTATATATATGCACACACACACACGCACCACAGCCCAGACACTGAGACTTAGATAATTGCACGCACGCACACACACACACACACACACACCACAGTCCAGACACTGAGACTTATATATATGCACGCACGCACACCACAGCCCAGGCACTGATACTTATATAATTGCACGCACGCACACCACAGTCCAGACACTGAGACTTATATATATGCACAAACACATACACACACACACACACACAGACACAGACACACACACACACACACACACACCACAGCCCAGACACTGATTCCTATATATATGCACACAGACACACACACACACACGCACACCACAGCTCAGACACTGAGACTTATATATATGCACACACACACACACACACACACACACACACACACACCACAGTCCAGCCACTGAGACTTAGAAATGCACACACACACACACACAAACACACACACACACACACCACAGCCCAGACACAGAGACGTATATATATACACACACACACACCATTGCCCAGACACTGAGACTGATATATATGCACACACACATACACACACCACCCCCAGACACTGAGACATATATATATGCACAAACACACACACACACACTCACACCACAGCCCAGACACAGAGAATTATATATATGCACACACACACACACACACACACACACCACAGCCCAGACACTGAGACTTATACATATGCACACACACACACACTCACACACACTCACACCACAGCCCAGACATTGAGAATTAAATATATGCACACACACACACTCACACACACACACACACACACACACCACAGCACAGACACTGAGACTTATATCTATATGCACACACGCACAAACACACACACACCACAGCCCAGACACTGAGACATATATATATGCACACACACACACACAAACACACACACACACACACCACAGTACAGACACTGAGACTTACATATGTGCGCACACACACACACACACACACACACACACACACACACACCACAGTACAGACACTGAGACTTATATATGCACACACACACGCACACACACCACAGCCCAGACACTGAGACTTATATATATGCACACACACACACACACACCACAGCCCAGACACTGAGAATTATATATATGCACACACACACACACACACACCACAGCCCAGACACTGAGACTTATATATATGCACACACACACAGTCACACACACACCACAGCCCAGACACTGAGACTTATATATATGCACACACACACACACACACACACCACAGCCCAGTCACTGAGACGTATATATATGCACACACACACACTCACACACACACCACAGCCCAACACTGAGACTTATATATA
>NW_027142128.1:1335000-1340000 GCF_036365525.1 Heterodontus francisci
CACATCACAGCCCAGACACAGAGACTTATATATTTACACACACACACACACACACACACACACACACACACACACACACACACACACACACACACACACACCACAGCCCAGACACTGAGACTAATATATATGCACACACACACACACACACACACACACACACCACAGCCCACACACTGAGAATTATATATGTGCAGACACACACACACACACACACACACACACCACAGCCCAGACACTGAGACTTCTATATATGCACACACAGCACACACACGCACCACAGCCCAGACTCTGAGACTTATATATATGCACACACACACACACAAACACACCACAGCCCAGACACTGAGACTTCTATATATGCACACACACACACGCACCACAGCCCAGACACTGAGACTAATATATATGCACACACACACACGCACACACACCGCAGCCCAGACACTGAGAATTACATATATGCACACACACACACACCACAGCCCAGACACTGAGATTTATATATATGCACACACACACGCACACACACCACAGCTCAGACACTGAGAATTATGTATGTGCACACACACACACACACCACAGCCCAGACAATGAGACTTATATATATGCGCACAGACACACACACACACACACACACACACACACACACACACACACACACACACACACACACACCACAGCACATACACTGAGACTAATATATATGCACACACACACACACACGCACACACCACAGCCCAGACACTGAGACTAATATATATGCACACACACACACACACACACCACAGCCCAGACACTGAGACTAATTTATATGCACACACACACACACACGCACACACCACAGCCCAGAAACTGAGACTAATATATATGCACACACACACACACACACACACATACACCACAGCCCAGACACTGAGACTAATAAATATGCACACACACACACACCACAGCCCAGTCACTGAGACCAATATATATGCACACACACACACACACACACACACGCACACACCACAGCCCAGACACTGAGACTAATATATATGCGCACATACACACACACACACACACACACACACACACACACACACACACACACACACACACACACACACATACCACAGCCCAGACACTGAGACTTATATATATGCACACACACACACACACACTCACACACACACACAGACACCACAGCCCAGACACTGAGTCTTACATATATGCACACACACACACACACACACACACTCACACACACACACAGACACCACAGCCCAGACACTGAGACTTATATATATGCACACACACACACACACACACACCACAGCCCAGACACTGAGACTTATATATATGCACACACACACACACAGACACACACATCACAGCCCAGACACTGAGTCTTATATATATGCACACACACACACACACTCACTCCACAGCCCAGACACTGAGACTTATATATATGCACACAGACACACACACACTCCACAGCCAAGACACTGAGACTTAAATATATGCACACACACACACATACACACACACCACAGCCAAGACACTGAGACTTATATATATGCACACACACACACACCACAGCCCAGACACTGAGTCTTATATATATGCACACACACACACACACTCACTCCACAGCCCAGACACTGAGACTTATATATATGCACACACACACACACACACACACACACACACACACACACACACACACACACACACACACATCACAGCCCAGACACTGAGTCATATATATATGCACACACACACACACACACTCACTCCACAGCCCAGACACTGAGACTTATATATATGCACACAGACACACACACACTCCACAGCCAAGACACTGAGACTTATATATATGCACACACACACACATACACACACACCACAGCCAAGACACTGAGACTTATATATATGCACACACACACACATACACACACACCACAGCCAAGAAACTGAGACTTATATATATGCACACACACACCACAGCCCAGACACAGAGACTTATATATATGCACACACACACACACACACACCACAGCCAAGAAACTGAGACTTATATATATGCACACACACACACACACACACACCACAGCCCAGACACTGAGACTTATATATATGCACACGCACACACACACACACACACACCACCTCCAAGACACTGAGACTGATATATATGCACACACACACACACACACACACACCACAGCCCAGTCACTGAGACTGATATATATGCAAACACACAGACACACACACACACCACAGTCCAGACACTGAGACTTATATATATGCACACACACACACACACACACACACACACACACCACAGCCCAGACACTGAGACTTATATATATGCACACACACACACACACACACACTCACTCCACAGCCCAGACACTGAGACTTATATATATGCACACACACACATACACACACACCACAGCCCAGACACTGAGAATTATATATATGCACACACACACACACACGCACACCACAGCCCATACACTGAGACTTATGTATTTCCACACGCACACACACACCACAGCCAAGACACTGAGACTAATATATATGCACACACACACACACACACACACGCACACACACATCACAGCCCAGACACAGAGACTTATATATTTACACACACACACACACACACACACACACACACACACACACACACACACACACACACACACACACCACAGCCCAGACACTGAGACTAATATATATGCACACACACACACACACACACACACCACAGCCCAGACACTGAGAATTATATATATGCACACACACACACACAGAGACGCACACGCACCACAGCCCAGACACTGAGAATTATATATATGCACACACACACACACACACACACACACACACACACCACAGCACAGACACTGAGACTAATATTTATGCACACACACACACACCGCAGACCAGACACTGAGACTAATATATATGCACACACAGACACACACACACGCTCAGATACCACAGCCCAGACACTGAGAATTATATATGTGCAGACACACACACACACACACACACACACACACACACCACAGCCCAGACACTGAGACTTCTATATATGCACACACAGCACACACACGCACCACAGCCCAGACACTGAGACTTATATATATGCACACACACACACACAAACACACCACAGCCCAGACACTGAGACTTCTATATATGCACACACACACACGCACCACAGCCCAGACACTGAGACTAATATATATGCACACACACACACGCACACACACCGCAGCCAAGACACTGAGAATTACATATATGCACACACACACACATACACACACACCACAGCCAAGACACTGAGACTTATATATATGCACACACACACACACACACACCACAGCCCAGACACTGAGTCTTATATATATGCACACACACACACACACTCACTCCACAGCCCAGACACTGAGACTTATATATATGCACACACACACACACACACACACACACACACACACACACACACACACACACACACACACACACATCACAGCCCAGACACTGAGTCATATATATATGCACACACACACACACACACTCACTCCACAGCCCAGACACTGAGACTTATATATATGCACACAGACACACACACACTCCACAGCCAAGACACTGAGACTTATATATATGCACACACACACACATACACACACACCACAGCCAAGACACTGAGACTTATATATATGCACACACACACCACAGCCCAGACACTGAGACTTATATATATGCACACACACACACACACACACACACACACACCACAGCCCAGACACTGAGACTTATATATATGCACACGCACACACACACACACACACACACACCACCTCCAAGACACTGAGACTGATATATATGCACACACACACACACACACACACACCACAGCCCAGACACTGAGACTGATATATATGCACACACACAGACACACACACACACCACAGTCCAGACACTGAGACCTATATATATGCACACACACACACACACACACACACACACACACCACAGCCCAGACACTGAGACTTATATATATGCACACACACACACACACACACACACTCACTCCACAGCCCAGACACTGAGACTTATATATATGCACACACACACATACACACACACCACAGCCCAGACAGTGAGACTTATATATATGCACACACACACACACACGCACACCACAGCCCATACACTGAGACTTATATATTTCCACACGCACACACACACCACAGCCAAGACGCTGAGACTAATATATATGCACACACACACACACACACACACACACACACACACACACACACACACACACACACACACACCCCAGACACTGAGACTAATATATATGCACACACACACACACACACACACACCACAGCCCAGACACTGAGAATTATATATATGCACACACACACACACACAGACGCACACGCACCACAGCCCAGACACTGAGAATTATATATATGCACACACACACACACACACACACACACACCACAGCACAGACACTGAGACTAATATTTATGCACACACACACACACACACACACACCGCAGACCAGACACTGAGACTAATATATATGCACACACAGACACACACACACGCTCAGATACCACAGCCCAGACACTGAGAATTATATATGTGCAGACACACACACACACACACACACACACACACACCACAGCCCAGACACTGAGACTTCTATATATGCACACACAGCACACACACGCACCACAGCCCAGACACTGAGACTTATATATATGCACACACACACACACAAACACACCACAGCCCAGACACTGAGACTTCTATATATGCACACACACACACGCACCACAGCCCAGACACTGAGACTAATATATATGCACACACACACACGCACGCACACCGCAGCCAAGACACTGAGAATTACATATATGCACACACACACACATACACACACACCACAGCCAAGACACTGAGACTTATATATA